>NC_133621.1:191405737-191442381 GCF_048593235.1 Sminthopsis crassicaudata
TTCCAGTTAAATTCTGTGATTCTGTCACAAAATGTCCCCAGACAATAATCCCCATGAGGATAGGGATCATGCCTTATCTTTTATAATCTCTTTCCCCCAGCTCTTAGCATAGTGCCCAAAACACAATAGACATTTAATAAATATTTATTGAATTATGAGCAGAACTACAAGCAAAATGGCACACAAGTCTATTAAATGAGGTTTTACTGCCACCTGCTGACTGATTATATATTTTGTAATTTAACGCAAACCTGATAGTTGGATGATCTTTTTTAATGCTGAAAACCTAAAAAGAAGAAAACTATATCAGAATTTAAAGATGAAGTTAATCAAAATAAAGTCATACTCACTTGGAAAGGGATACAAAAATATTTTTGAATATTAGAAAATCAAACAGTAAACATATCCATGACTGCCAGGATCTGGATTTCTAAATAATATTAATAAGTTAATATTTATATTTACATTTATTTTCAAATAATGTTATTATTAATAAGCTAGCATTTACATAACACTTTAAGATTTACAAAACTCTTTGCATATATTAACTCATTTGATCCTCACCACAGCTCTATGAGGTAGGTGCTATTATTTCCATTTTGCAGATGAGGAAACTGGGGTACATATTATGAGGCAAAATTCAGACTTGGATCTTCCTAACCCCAAGTTTCATGCTGTATTCACTGCACCACCCAGTTTCCCCTCCCTTCTCATTGCTCCTAGCGATATGTTATAGTGAAAATGTTTTGTTTTATACAATTAATTTTGTCATCCTGGAAGTCAAAATGTTAGTCTGTTCTCGTACAACAAATACCTTCCCATAGTTTCACAAGCCTAGTTAGATAGGCAGGGCAAGTACCAATATTTCCATTTTATACATGAATAAAACAGGTCCAGAGAATGTATGACTTGCTAAAGATTAGACAACTAGTTAAGAGAATTTTGTCCCTATGTGCCCTGTACTTAATGGGTCGTTAATATGTGTTTGCTGAATTGAATTGAATAATAGAGTAGAAAATAGAAGCCAAATTCTTTTATTTCTGCCCTAGTATTTATTCCACTTCACCACTCTCTTTAGACTCCTAAATGACCTTCCTGCCTAATTATTTGGTTAATTAGGGGATTTGCTAATCACTTTATGGCAGGAGAAGGAAAGGCAATCTCCATCCTCTTTCAAACTCAATTTTGGGGCAAGTGGGACTTATTATGGCCATCTCTTCAACACTTAGTACAGTACATGGTAGATGCTTTGTAAATGTTTATTCATTGATTGATCTCAGATCTGAAAAAAATTGAAACATGAAACAAATCTTTGCCTAAGTTTACGTGGCTTAGTTAATGGTAGAACTAGATAGAATTATGTGGGAGAGAAAATAGATTAGAAAAGATTAGAAGTAGGGGTAAAAAGATAAGACAGCTTTTCTAATATCTACCTTATTAAAAACAATAAAAAGAAATGAAAACAAAATGGGGCATATCAATTGGGAAATGGCTAAATTGTGTTATTATTTTCATTATTGTGTAATATTTGTCCAAGATGACACAATCAATAGGCATCAAGAGTTGGAACATCAACTCAGCTCTTCCTGACTCCAATTCTGGCTTCCAATTGATTATAACATATGGCTTTACTTGCCTATAAATAACATTTAAAAATAAGTGATTTGGGATGAATTAATTTTGTCACCCTGGAAGTGAAAATGTTTCTCTGGTCTCGTACAACAAATACCTTCCCATAGTTTCACAAGCCTTGGTGAGAACTATGTTCCAAGATTTTGCCTGAATAGTTTCTTTTGTTACAAGGAATTGTTTGTTGTAAGGAGAGTGTTAAGGAGAAATAATTGAGGTATAAAAATAAAAGGTAATAGTTTTTTTAAAGGCCTCTTTTCTCCCTGTGTATGCCTACTTCTGGACAGATAAATGGAAGTCTGAAAAAATCATCTTCATAAGTACATATCATCTTTGCTCATGCTTCATTTATTTACTGATTTTCCCACCCTCATTTCCTTTCAAAAAACTTTCTCATACTTGGTGCTGAATTCCTCTTTTTAAATTAAAAAATTATTAAAATTGTTAAATTTAATATTAATTTTAATTTAAAATTAATTTAATAAAAATAATTTTTATTAAAAAATAAATAACAGCCAAACACAAGAAGGATCATATTCTTGAGATCTCCTGTGAGTATCCCATTCACATTTCTCCCTTCCACTTTCCTTTCAGTAGAGGACTTTGCCTCTCATTTCACCAAAAAAATTTAATCCAGCATATTTCATATGAAAATGTGAATTGCTCAATTAACCAACCATCAATCCACAAGCCTTTATTAAAAGACTTCTGTGTTATGACCTGGGGGTACAAATATAAGAACATAAACCATCCTTACTCATAGTATGAGTGCATATCATCTATATAAATATATATAAATAGATAGATAGATCGATATACAACTTAAGTATAAAAATCAATATAAATAAATATATACAAAGTAGTTAAATACAAGCCAATTTGTGTAGGAAGGGCAGTAGCAACTAGAGGTGTTAGCAAAGATTTCATTCAGAGGATGGAGGATGAGTTGTCTCTTTTGTCTTGGTCCTTCCAGGTAGATTTGCTTCGGCCCCAGATTCAAGCTCTCCTCTCCTGGCTTCTTCACTTCAGAAATTTCCCAACAAGTCTCATATGTGAGCCCAGCATCAGTTTCTGTCTTTGACCCAGGGGCTTGTCCAGTGCTCCCCATTTATCACCAAATCAGGATTCTGGTAGCTGATCTTTCTTTTTTCCTCAATGAGCTCAGTGCGTGGCTCAGTCTTTCTATCCACCTCAACTGCTGCCCACACACATTTTTGATACTCCTTCAAGTACCTAACTTCTCTCTTCCTCAATCTGTCCAGTTCACATAATCTACTCCTCCATCCACCTCCGCTGAACACAGAAATCATTGTATGCATGGGTAGACTGGCGATTGCTCAAACTGGCTTTTAAAAGACAATTGTTAAATTTTCAGCGTGGGTATTTACATTTTGGAAATTGGCAGATGCTATAAAACCAAGGCTATATTTATTGTTTGATTAATAAATTATTGAAAATTAATTAATGATTAATTTAGACATAAGAAAGTTATAGAGAAAATAATAATAATGAAGATTAAATTTAAATGTTTGTTATGTGGATATTTTTTAGAAGCCAGTTAATTAACATTGACTGGGGCAGCTAGGTGGTGCAGTGGATAGAGCACCAGCCTTGAATTCAGGAGGACCCCCGAGTTCTAATCTGGTTTCAGACACTTAACACTTCCTTGCTGTGTGACCCCGGGCAAGTCACTTAACCCCAGCCTCAGAAAAAAAATAAATAATTAAATAATTAAAATTGACCAACATAGTATTTGCCATCAGTAACAATTATTCCACTTCCATGTTAATGAAGTATAAAATTTCTTTATCTGATTTATCTTTGCCTTACAAATTTTCATCCTGTTCTTTGTTTTCATTTTAACTTCCAATCTGTTCCTCTCTTACTTTCCCAGGCCATCACCACTATATTATGTTTGCTCTCTTCCCATCTCCGTGTCAATTTTTTGGTAAATCACTTCAATTCTATCCTATCCTCTACATGAGTCCTTTGAACTTTTGTTCTATCTATCACTCATCTTACTTTACCAAATTCCATCTTTGAATTACTCCTATAAGATACTTTCTTCACTCTTTCTCATATTTAACTAAATATAAATCGAGAAAGTCATACAACCATGTTGACTACGTCCATGACAAATTTTTGTTATACAATCTCATCTGGATCCTCACTACATTTACTATTCAATTCATCCCAAAGGCAATTTCATCTTTCCTCAAGTATCACATGGTTCCTCTCCCTGTATCCTCACAGACGAAGACCTTATTTTACATATTTTATGAAAATAATTAGGGGCATTCAGAGAGACCTCTCCTCCCCTCTTCTTTTAAAATTAATATATATATATATATATATATATTTTAACTTTGAGTTCCAAATTCTCTCCTTCCCTCTATCCTGGACTTAACTCATTGAGAAGGCAAGCAACATAATATCATTTATACATGTGAAATAATGCACAATATATTTCTATATTAGTTACGTTTCAAAAGAAAACACAAAATAAACAATAGACATAAAGAAAGTTAAAAGTAAGTATGCTTCAAACTGCATTCTGAGTTCATTGGTTCTCTCTTTGAAGGTAAACAGCATTTTTCATCAGGGATCCTGATGTCTTAGGTCATCGTCTTGTTCAGAATAGCTAAGTCCTACACAGTTGATTATCCTTAAAATACTGCTGTTATTGTGTACAATATTTTCCTGGTTCTAATCATTTCATTTAAATGAGACTTCCTAAATTTTTCTAAAACCGTTCTCCTACTCATTTCTTATTGTACAATAGTACTCCATCACAGTCACATACCATAACTTGTTCAGCCATTCCCCAGTAGATGAGCATCCCTCAATTTCAAATTTGTTGCCACCACAAAAAACTTCCATATTTTATACATGTAGGTCCCTTCAGAGCTAAATATATTGAGAAATCCATTTATATTTTCTGTATCCCCTTCTTCTCTTCTTTGATCTTAGACTATCCACAAAATGAATCCTTTACAAACTAGTTTTCTAATTTATCAGTCATCTAAAATTGTTCCCTCCAAATTTACCAATGATGTCTTAATGTCCACATCTAATAGCCTTTTTTTAAATTATAGTTTTTATTTACCAGATGGGTAATTTTACAACATTGACAATTGCCAGACCTTTTGTTCTAATTTTTCCCCTCCTTCGCCCCTCCCCCAGATGGTAGGTTGACCAAACATATTAAGTATGTAAAAGTATAAGTTAGATACAATATATGTATACATGTCTAAACAGTTATTTTGCTGTACAAAATGAATCGAACTTTGAAACAGTGTACACCTAGTCTATGGAGGAAATCAAAAATGCAGGTGGACAAAAATAGAGGGATTAGGGATTCTATGTAGTGGTTCACAGTCATCTCCCAGAGTTCTTTCACTGGGTGTAGCTGGTTCAATTTATTACTGATTTATTGGAATTGCTTTGGTTCATCTCATTGTTGAAGAGGGCCACATCCCTCAGAATTGATCATCATACAGTATTGTTGTTGAAGTATACAACGATCTCCTGGTCCTGCTCATTTCACTCAGCATCATTCTCCAGTAATAGCCTTTTCTTTACATTTACCTGTGATCTTTGAAAATCATTGATCACTTTCTTCTGTATACTCTCTCTTTTTTGTGACTGTTCTCTCATGATTTTCCTCCCATCTGAACTATTGCTCCTCAGTTATTTGCCAGATTTTCACCCAGGTCATGTCCATTAACTATGGAAATCCCTCAAAAGTCTGTCTTGAGTATTCTTCTATTCTCTCTGTATTCTGTCTCAGTTGATGAATTTATTATCTTTAATAAGTTTACTTATAAATTCTATGTTGACAATTCTGAGATCAATACATCCGGCCTTGAATCCTTTTCCTGAACCCAGACCTTTTGCTTTCAGAATTTCATTCTTGAGAATTTCCCATCTTTTCAACTCCTATAAGTTGAAGTCATAATAGAATTATTGTCCATGGTTTCCTTACCTACACTTTCTCTGAATTCTTTTATATTTATTTTCTGCTAAGTGAAGTAAGTAGAACCAGAGAAACACTGTATACAGCAATAGCAAGAATGATCAATTCTAATGGTCTTGGCTCTTTTCATCAGTCAGGTGATTCAGGTCAGTTCCAATGGTCTTTTGATGAAGAGAGCCATTTGCATCCAGAGAGAGAATTGTGGGGACTGAGTGTGGACCACAGCATAATATTTTCACTTTTTTGTTATTTGCTTGTATTTTGTTTTCTTTCTCTTTTTTTACTTTTTGATTTGATTTTTCTTGAGCAGCATGATAATTATGGAAATATGTACAGAAGAATTGCACATGTTTGGCATATATTGGATTAGTTGGGGGGAAGGGAGGAAAAAATTTGGAACACAAAGTTTTGCAAAGGTGAAGATTGAAAATTATCTATGTAAAAGTTTTGAAAAGAAAAAACTTTAAATTAAAAAAATTTTTTTTCTTTGATCTAGGATGAATATTATCATGCCTGATATTTTCTTGATTTCAATTTCTAAGATGAAGTCATTACTTCTCTTCAATCATTTCCACTCCACCAAGAACAAAAAAAAAGCCCTTCTTCTTGGTGTGAATTGGGTCCAAGATAGAAGCTCCCCTCATTGATTACTCTGCTTTTTTTTAGAAGAATTAATTACTAAGGCAAACCAAGAAATTAATGTGTGCATTGATGTTGTTTTTTCAGTCTCTGATGATTTTCATGCCATGTCATTTTCCTCTCATTCCAAGTTGATGCCATGTATTCTTTATATATAGGGCATACTTCAACCTCATCCACTGTCCCCTATTCCATCCTGTACCTATCCTCATCCTTTTAAATAAGATATATCCTTCTAGAATTGTTGTCCATTCACAGGTCTTATACTGACAAGTCTCAGGGACATCTATGATGTAATATTTTTCTTTTTGCTTTAAAATCTACCAGAATGGAAAACAAATTAAGTTGCAGTTATATGAACAGTGCATAATTGTGTTCCTCTTTCTGAAGCCTCTACAACATGGGTGTTTTCTTCTTTTGTCATTTAATTTTTGCCAGTTCGCTGGCTGTGAAGCAAAGCCTCGAAATTGCTTTAATTTACATTTCTCTAATTATTTAGAGTATTTTTTCACATAATGTGGTCTTTTAGATTTAGATCAATGTATCCATTTTGCATGAGGTGATGATCTAAATCTAAGTCCTGACAGAGTACTGTCCATTTTTAAGCAGTTTTTGTCAAATAATGAATCTTTCTCCCAGTAAGAGTAAGAATTTGTGAGTATATTATTGTGCTTGTTAGCTTCTGTATTTTTTACACCTAATCTAGCCCACTGATCATTCTCTCATTTTAGTTGTAGAGGAGCTACAACCACAGACGGGGAGGAAATTCTGGTGTTTGTTTCTTGGGCTGAGAAGAAATGGAACTTTGGCAGATTCTTTTAGCAAGCATTGGGCATCTGTTAGCTCCAAAATAAATGAATACTCCTTCATAATGTCATATTGATGAAAGTCAATAGTCTGTAGCTGACGGAACACTAGACTAGGAGTCATGTGACTGGCTTTACTCCTAGTTCTGACACTAATCTCTCTGACCACTACTTTACTCATCAACGAAATGGTCCTTCTGGTCTTGTGGGACAACCAGGTGACTCAGAGAATAGAGCTTGAGTTTGGAATCAAAAAGACTTTTCTTCATGAGTTCAAATGTGGCCTCAGTCACTTCCTAGCTGTGTGATCCTGGTCAAGTCAGGATCTGCCTCAGTTTCCTCCTCTGTAAAAATGAGCTGGAGAAGGAAATGGCAAACCACTTCCAAGAAAGCCCCAAATAGGGTCACGAAGAATTGGACACAACTGAACAACAACTATGATATCTATACTACTTACCTACCAGGTTGTGAGGAAAACGCCTTAAAACATTATGCAACTATTAGTTATTGGAAATTGATGAAAGTTGTCCCTTCCCTACATTTAGGTCTCTCCTTCTCCCCCAACCCAGGATAACTAGACCTGTAGATTCTGCCTCCTCCCTCTCTTCCCTACCTCATACCTGGTGTTCTAGCTGGTATGCTCCCTTTACCTGGCCTCTCTTCCCCATGGAACTCAATATCCCAATTTGATAATCTGATAAACTAGTCTGAACTCCAGTCTTTCAGACCCACTAACCCATTTCCCTCCATCTTTTTGTTTTATTTCTTAATGACGCAGGTGGTGGAAATTTCCACTCAGTGAAATAATGCTAAGACAGGCTAAGCGGGGAAGATTTTTTTTTTTTTTTAAATCATGACCTTGTAGATTATACCACTAGGTGGCCCACCTCCCTCTGTTAACTGAGCTAGCTTCCTTTTCCAAACAATGTCCCTTTGTTGATTTGAATTGCCAGTATAGGTGTAGGGAAAGGTTAGGTATCCTCTGAAGGGACAGTCTTTGTCCTGTCTTCCACCCTCTCTTGGGGACTCCCAGTGTTGGGTCTGAGAAGCTGGGAAAGATGGACAGGAGGGACCTAAGTCTCCCCATCAACATTGACTTTCAGAACCTTGGAAAGGTACTTCAGATCACTTTTGCCTAATTTTGAAGGTGAGGAACTGAGACTATAAAAAGGGGATCGATTTACCTAAAGTCAGCAAGCTTGTAAGTGGCAGAGTTCAGATTAAAATTCAGACCCAATCTGCTGTTCCTTCTGATGTTACTGTTACTCTATATTTGAAAGCTCAAGATCTTTGGGTACAAACACCAGAATACACAAAGTGACAAAGAGAGGCTTAAACTGTTATTCCTTGAGTCTAGGATTCACCTCCATTCCTGAGTTCTGTAATCTTCCCCCACAACTGTAGAGGAAAGAGCATGTTCTGAAGTAAAAGGACTAGAGTTTGAAAATCTGCTAAGTCACTTAAACAGACTCCTGCTTTAGTTTCCTCTTGTAAAAGATAGAGGTTGGCTCAGATGATCTCTAAGGTCCTTCCTTGCTCTATATGGTGACCCAGTAATTAAAAACCAGATGCACTAAAGCCCAGAAGAAGCCTCTGAGAACCAAAGGAAATGGCATTTACTCTGCTAAAAAAAAAAATAAAAACAAAAAAAAATTACCAGCAAGAATAGTAATGGGGCAAAGTAAAAAAATATTTTTCTTCTACACTCTCATTCACTTTCTTTGATAGAAAGCATGCTTTTAGATATCTCTATCTATATCTAGATATATCACTTTCATTTCTCAATGTATCCCTTTCACCTTCCACTCTTATGCCTTATGCTGTTGCCATTCAGTTGTGTCTGACTTTTTGTGTCTCCATTTGGAATTTTCTTGGCAAAGATACTTGGCAAAGTTTGCCTTGTCCAGGTTCACACCTAAGTGTCTGAAGCTGTATTTGACCTAAGGAAAGTGAATCTTTTTGATTCCAGGCCCCAGCACTCTATCCACTGTGCCACTTAGCTCCCTTATGATAGCATAAAAAAAAGATAAAAAAAAGAAAAACACCTTGTGATTCAGCAAAACTGATGAATTCATTGGAAAAGTCTGATGTTATTTACAGAATTCTACTCATAGTCCAGTCTTTGCAAATAAGAGTGGTAAGTGCCTTCTTATATTTCTTTCAGATCCCAAGTTTTGTCATAATTTTGCAGTTTTAATTGTGAAAAGTTTGCATTTTATATTTATTTATTTATTCATTCATCTATGTTATTGATTTATTCATAAAGTAAGGAAGAGAGGGAGGAGGTAGAATCTACAGCTTTAATATATCTTGGGACAGGAGGGAGGAGGAGAGACCTAAATGCAGGGAAGGGACAACCTTCATCTACTTCTGGACCGGTAAAGAACAGTTGCAAGATGCTTTAAGGCATTTTCCTCAATAACCTAGTAGGTAAGTTGTATAGGTATCATAGTTGTTGTTCAGGAGTGTCTGACTCTTCATGGCCTGTTTAGGGTTTTCTTGAGAGAGAATGGAGTGGTTTGCCATTTCCTTCTCTGTAGAAGGCCAGTATTGAATAAGTCCATGTACAGAAACAGTTTGGTCCATGTATTACTTGAGATCTGCTCTATGTTAAGGGCTAAACAATTCAAGGAATTAGCTCCCTGTCTCCCTTAATTTTTGAAAGACATACTCAGGATAAATTTAGAATAATCTTGATGGAGAATGCATGTGACAGGAACAAGACATCACAACTATGTCATTTACATCTCTGTTTTGACAAATATCTTTGCTATTGATAATTTCTGTTACTGATGACCCTGCTATTATAGATATCTTGTTATTGCTAGTTAAGATGAATTGAAGTGTCAAAGTATGGTTTATGCCTTAATCCTGGAAGGTGTATATAGTGCTTCTTGGAAGTAGTTATTGTTAATGAAAGAGTATATAAATCCTGGCTCTCAGATTAATAAACAGAGATTGCAAAACCTATCTTCCTTGAATGGATGTCCATCAGTTGGAGAATGGTTGGGTAAATTATGGTATATGAAGGTTATGGAATATTATTGCTCTGTAAGAAATGACCAGCAGGAGGAATACAGAGAGGCTTGGAGAGACTTACATCAACTGATGCTGAGTGAAATGAGCAGAACCAGAAGATCACTATACACTTCAACAACAATACTGTATGAAGATGTATTCTGATGGAAGTGGAAATCTTCAACATAAAGAAGATCCAACTCACTTCCAGTTGATCAATGATGGACAGAGGTAGCTACACCCAGAGAAGAAACACTGGGAAGCGAATGTAAATTGTTAGCACTACTGTCTATCTACCCAGGTTACTTATACCTTCGGAAGCTAATAATTAATGTGCAACAAGAAAATGGTATTTACACACATATATTGTATCTAGGTTATATTGTAATACATGTAAAATGTATGGGATTACCTGCCATCAGGGGGAGGGAGGGGAGGGAGGGAGGGAATAATTTGGAAAAATGAATAAAAAAAAAAAAACAAAAAAAACCCCTATCTTCCACCTGGCTTCAGATATTCATTCACACTCTTGGTATTCACTGGAGCTGAACTTCAACACATCTCCAGCTCATTTTTACAGATGAGGAAACTGAGGCAGTGACTTGCCCAGGATCACACAGCTAGTAAGTGATTGAGGCTAAAGAAAAGTCTTCCTAATTCCAAACTCAGTGCTCTAGACTGTTTATTTTGCTATTTACTAACATTCATTTCCTTATTTATTTGTTTGTTTTTGGTTTTTGTCTTGTTTGTTTGTTTATGATTGGGCTCCCTTATGCTACCCAGCCTGGAAGTGAAATGGGAACTTAGAGTCATAATTATAATACCAAAGTTCCCTGTAGCTTTAATCAGTCCTGTTTTTAGAATCTGGACTGGTTTTATCTTCCTTACCTACCTTGTAGTCCTCAGTGTACTTGTTCAGCCTTACTTTGGGAATCTGATCAACTTTTAACTCTACTGTGCTCAGAACCCCCAAACTCAGCAGCCTTGGTCTCCCCCAGTAACAGGGATTTTAGAAGTACACCCCCAACCCTGGAAGATAATTATGCTTTTTAAAAAAAACTCATTTACAGATGTCCCAAAGCTGAAAGGCGTTGACATTGGGAGAACATTGATTGATAGGTTCAAAATCCAAAAAAGTCTTGACAGATAAGAAAATTGAGTCTAATAAGACTAAATCCAAAAGGAATAATATTATTATGTCTGCATTCATAATTATTGTTCAGAATACTTCATTCACAATTTCACAAGTTTATAATGGGGAAAACAAGATTAAATAGTAATTAATTTCAAAAGTAATGGGGGTTTATTGAATTCCACAGGAGTTAAGAGTGGCATATGGTATATGATGGCCAAGAAAGCTAATGGGATCTTGGTCTATATTAGGAAAAGCATGTCTTCCAGAAATAAGAAGGCCCCACTGGTGTCTTAATCCGGTCCTGGGATACAGAGAGTTTTGGGTTCATTTCTGGGCACTGCATTTTAAGGACAATGACAAGTTAGGCAATGGCCAAGTTAGAAATTGCATAGAGAAGCAATTTGGCCTGGATATTACTTTCCATGAGGATACATTGCTAGCTGTACAACCCTAGGCAAGTCACATAATTTCTGTTTGCCTCAGTTTCCTGATCTATAAAATGGGGATAATAATAGTGCCTATCTCCCAAGGTGGTTGTGAGATAATATTTTTAAAGTGCCTGACACATTAATAATAATATTATTAGCCTTCATCCAAAGTTGGGTGACTTGCTTAGGTGTGGTGAAGAGGGGATTCATTTAGGGATGGTTTAGACTGGACTGTCTCTCCTTCCTTCCCAATTCTGAGTCTTTGTGATTCTGTGAATTAGAACTGAACAGCTTATTGACAAGATGACTTTTTTTATGCTGGTCAGGGCCAGCACAATGCTAAGTTGTGATGTGAAATTTGTTTTTAGTGTTCACACTTATATAAAATGCTTTAAGGTTTACAGGTACCTTTCAATCACCCAGCAATGCAAAAAAAAAAATCTCATTATATTATATATTATATTCTTATACAGAGAGGGAGGAAGGCTTCCTCATTGGGGAGAAAATCTGTGTGAGAACATGAGACGCTGAAGGTAGAATGTGACGTGTGTACTATTTGAAGGAACTCCCACATGATGAAACCACAGAAACAAAGGAGTATTGAAGGCGTTAAAAGAAGAGAACATTGAATTTGTCACTTCTCTCAAATAATGCTTTTGAATGTATACAGAGATGACTAGTAGAGGAAATACTTTTGGGCAGAAGGTCTACATGGGTCAAGGCAAAGTCAGTCCTGTCCTCTAGTCCCCATCCTACAGTGTATAAGAGATGATTATTAATAATCAATATCTTGGGGAGATTCAAAGCTCTCCCCTTTGGCCAAATTCCTGATTTAAAAAATTTCAGTCTTTTGAAGGACATTACTAGTGATAAATTGAATTAACTCTCCTCATCTTGGTCAAACCTTACCCAACTTTACAAGGAAGTTAACCCAAGGTGGGAAGCCCATTGTGTTCTACTCCAGCGTGAGTGGAGATAAATCCATTTGTCCAAGATTGCTAGAGTTCTAGGAAAGAGAAATTCCCAACATGATGTCACTCTCTTTCTAACATGAACACCTCTGCTTTCAAGGGACTGTCCATATAAACTGAATAAACAAACTGATTGCCATGATTGTCTTTGGTAAAAGAGACAAATGACTATCCTTTTATTAATAATGTGCTGGCCAATATTATTAAAAAATGATTAAATTACCCAGAAACTAACTATGTCTCTTGAACCTTTTTAAAAAGTCTCTTCCCTACTGCATTGGGCCTAAAACTTTTCCTATTTCAGAGGACCCCCATATTCTACTCCTCTCCTCATAGCCAAATTGGTTAAATCTCTTTAGTGCTGTAGTGCACTTCATATTTGTTCCAATTTCCAAACCTTTATTATGCTGTTCCCATACCTGAAATGATCTTTCTTTTTCACACAAGCTACCTAAACCCTAACTTTCTAGAGATTGCCCTCAAATTTCCCCTTCTCAGGAAACTTTCACTGACTCTTTTTTAAACTCCTTTCAACTGTCCCATCATTGAATATTTAATTATTTCCTAATTGTTTCATGTGTTAATCTTATCTTTAACCTTGGGTTAAATTTCTTGTAAAATTGGATAAGGTCTGACCAAGATGAGGAAAGTTAATTCAATCTATCATTAGTAATGTCCTTTAGATTTAGATTATGAGCTCTGTACAGATCTTGACACAGTCCTGGGCAAGTTGTAGAAGCTCCAAGTATTCATTGATTTACTTGGGTCATAAAAAGACCAGGAACAGTATGAATGAGATGAGGTGAGATCTTTCAAGACAGTTGTGAAAATCGAGTAAGGCTTCATCTACTTCAGAGTTCGAGTAGGCCTGAAGGACTCTGAAGGGCATTGCCTTGCCCTCCTATGACATCTCCCTATTTCATCCAAATATGGGCAACTATGTACTTTTTGGTCAAGTTCAATTTCATGGGTAGATCTCGCGTTTAGAATGTAAGACTCTCAGCCAATGAGGATGAGGGTCAGTGGTGGGAGGGGGCGTTTTGCGTTAGGGATTAAAGGTGCTGTCCTGCCCACAGGAGGCGCTTCCTCTCTTCGATAGTCTACTCGAAGAGTGGGACGCCCTTCTCGCGAGAATGTACAATAAACTTTGCTTTTCTCTAGAGCTCTCTCCAGCTTTTTTTATTAAATGGTGACCCTTCACCATTTCCGTACCACACAGTTTGGGGGCTAGTCCGGATCCTTTACTCGGTGAGTAAGTGAACTCCTGGGTGCTAGTGGGATGGCGCCCTGCCTTGATTTAGGCAGCCTGCCAGCTTCCAGGGGCTTCTCCTTGCTCCCTGACGTAGAGTGGACCCGAAGTGGAGAAACTCAGAGAAAAGCAACGGAAACTCCGCGGTGAAAATCCCAACCGGTTGGTGGAGGACAGATCAGTCAAGAAATTTGCTGCGCAGCAACCCAGTGGAGGTAAGCGTCCTGTGAAGCCCCTTGAGTCTAGTTATAGGTTCTGGAGGGGGCTGTAGACGGTAGACAGGAAGAGAGCTAGGCCTTCCTGGGTGACTGGGTTAACTGGTGACAGTTAGCGTGTTTGGGCGTTTAGGAGTCTGTTAAACTCCTTCCAAATTCAATGGGTGTGGCCTAGTCCCAGCCAGCCCTCGCGGAGAGAAATGAGAAAAATATCAGAAAATACCGGTAGATATTCCCTTGGGAGATAAATTAAGTAATTGGAACAAACTGCCAAAATATGAGGAAAAATAAAAAGCAAGAAAAAGATGATAAGGTATTGTTGTTTTGTTGCAGACTGGTGGTACCAAAAGGATTAAATGGTACCTGAAAGGAAGGACCTGAGAGGATTTAATTCCATTAGCCCTTCCAGGGGCCTTCGGGCGGGGAGGAGAACTAGGTCTTTTGAAGCAGGGGTCGTTTCAGCTGACCAGAAATAGCTGTTAGTAAATCCCATTTGGGATCAGAAACCCTGTACATGGGGAAGTATGTGGGATTGAGCGAGTGAAGATGGTGGCTTCCTTCCTCTTCCTCCCACGTGTCCTGACTGCAGCAGGGCCACGAGGGCCGGGGGAAAGAAACCGCTATTTGGTGAAGTTCATTGTTTTAAATATGATAGCAAAGTAGTTTTATATTATTGGGAATTAAAGCTGTGATTGGGATTTTAAGTTAAAACATAGGTTTTTAAAACAATGCTGGTAGCTTACTTAGGGGAGGTTGTGGTTGTATCTCCCTACTTCGATGGTATGTTTGCTAGAGGTAATTGGGTAATTTGTAACTGAGCTATGCCTTAATGTTTGTCAGCTCTGTTGGGCATGTATTAAGTTTTATGAAATTTGGGTCAGTTACGTGCAAACATTGAAGTGTAAAGTTTAAAAATATATACATATATATTTACTTAAAGGCGGGACAGGAAAGATTGATTTGTAAAAGTAATTAATAGTTTAAATGGAGCTATGATATATTGGGTCGGGAAGCATGGTGGTGTGGGGGAAGGGTGACCACGTGGAGAGGTCCCTCCCATTAAGTATAGTGGGGTTTTTTGTTTTTAATAACTGCACCTCCTTGCTGATTTAGATATTAATTATTTCTACTGTTTAAAGGAAAAGCCTACATTTATATGGTGTTTATAACTGAATGTTTTATTTTTATTTTTCAAGTCTATAACTGTTCTAAGGAGTTGGAACTGAAGTTTTCTGAAAACAAGTTATTCAATATTTATTTACATGCGTGATAGTCTCCTTGTTTAAAGATTATTTTAATCTGATCTGATAATTTGATAGGGTTATTTGCAAAAATTTTAATCCTGCTTCCTTTTTGTCCCCTGGAGAACAGAACTATTGCTGTATAAAACTGTATGACTATTGCTATTTTGGGAAATTTACTAGTCTGTTGTGTATAATATGATAATTTCTGTAAACAGGGGGGGAAGGGAAACTGAGATTTCAACTGGTCAGAAAATTGGGAAAAACTGATGTCTTATTTCAGTTCAGGCCTAATTGGAAACTACTTACTCTTTGCTTACCTCATCATTTTGGTTCCCTGATGAAGGACCTCGAAAACTAGACATAATTTGGGTACTGAATGGAACTCTGGAAAAGGTAAAAGATTTTTTTCTTTTTTTGCAGCGGACATCCAGGCTGCTTCTGGCCTGGATCCTTGTTAGAGCTCTATGCTCGGCACAATTCTTTTAAGAATTGCTGCGATTGACGAAAGGTCTCCTTTTGTCTCGCTCTCTTGTCTCTACAGATAAGGGAGAGGCTGCAAAAAGTTGAAAAAGCTCTTTACCTGTCCACTAGCTAGACACACCTGATTTTAGCAGATGCTGGGTTTGGAGAAGGCTGCAGAGACAAAAGGCCTTTACAGGGGACTCTAGCTGAAAATTTGCTAGACTATGATTGGCTAGCTTATGTTTTAACTTTGAATTATTGTCCTGACTCAGTCCTGCCTCAGTTTCCTTGCCTCTTAGTTCTGCAAAAACCCCCCCTGCCTCTATCAGAATACTTGATAAGACCTTATGTTTCAGAATAGCAGAATGTCTCTCCCATTACAAGTTAATGGGAATCTATTATCAAAACTTCTTGAATTCTCTTGTGTGGAATTAGACATTCTGTATGATTGTATTTGCATTGGGTGTTTTTAAAAACAAACTGATTTGTATGAATAATGTTCACTTATGAAAGATCTACTTGGATATAAACTCATTGGGACAAATTCCTTATTGTTATCAACACAAGGTTATGATAAATATTTGTTTAGAATTTATGTATGGTTCTTCTAGGATGGTAAATGGGAAAAGAAATGGGTTTGTTAGAACTTCCACTGTTACCAAGGGCAGTCTACCTGCCCATTGGTCTGCTCAAACTTGTGAATTGCTGTGAATTGTATGCTTTAAATCAAGCGTTAAAATTATTGTGTGACCAAGATGGGAATATATATACTGATTCTAAATATGCCTGGGGTGTGGTGCATGTATTTGGGAGGAAAGAGGATATGTAAACAGTAAAGGTAAAGAACTGGTTCATCATACACTAGTCAGAGAGGTACTAGAAAATATTCTGACTCCTAGGAATATAGCAGTAATACATGTAAAGAGACATCAGATGGGAAATTCTTTTGAGGTAAGGGGAAATAGATTAGCACACCAGGAGGCCAAGGGAGCCGGAGATCAGGAAATCTCTCATAATGGCTTTGATACCTGTACTTCCCCCTAGTCTACCCTCTCCTAGTTTTACTCAGGAGGAAAAAGAGAAAGCCTCAACTCTCGGAGCAGTTGAGAACTCGGAAGGACGATGGCTCTTACCTGACGGCAGAGAGGTACTGACCAAAGCAAGTATGAGGCAAGTCCTTCAGCAACTGCACCAGTGCAGTCATTGGGATGTCCAAAACCTGTGTGATGCTATACTGACAAGGTATGTTTCCCCCAGCCTATATACTATGGCTCGACAACTGGTGGACGGTTGTCTTGTTTGTCGAAGGACTAACAGGGCTGCCCAACGCCAGCTTCCAAAAGGGGGACCACCTCCTGGAATCAGACTATTCCAAAGCATCCAGGTGGACTTTACTGAGCTGCCACCAGTGGGTCGAGTTCTTGCTGGTCATAGTGGACCATCTGACCTCATGGGTGGAGGCATTCCCGTCAGGCCGAGCAACTGCCTCGACAGTAAGTAAGGTCTTATTAGAACAAATTATTCCTAGGTACGGAATGGTGGAGAGGATAGACTCGGGTCAGGGAACACATTTTTCTGCCCAGGTATTGCAGAATCTAATTAGGGCCTTAGAAATCACTTGGGATCTCCATACCCCTTGGCATCCTCCCTCTTCTGGGAACGTAGAAAGGATGAACCAAGAAATAAAACGGCAGTTGACTAAGTTATCTTTAGAGACCCAACTACCTTGGACGAAATGCCTTCCTCTCGCTCTGGTTAGAATCAGGACCAAGCCACGTAGAGATATTGGGCTTTCACCTTATGAATTATTGTATGGTCATGCTTTCCAGGCTTATCCTAAGGGAGACTGGGACCCTATTTTAGAAACTAAGGATTTGTTTGTTAAGAGATATGTGAAATCATTGCTGGAACATTTGCAAGGACTTCAACAAAAAGGGCTAATAGCTCAGACTTCTAGGTTTCCCTGTTCATAGAATTCAGGTTGGTGATTGGGTGCTGATCCGTTCCTGGAAGGACGAAAAGCTGACTCCGTGCTGGGACGGACCCTACCAAGTGATACTGACTTCAGATACTGCGATTCGCACCCAGGAACGAGGCTGGACACACCACACCAGGACAAAAGGACCTGTGGCGCCACCTTTATCAGAGTGGACAGTTGAAGACAGGGGAGACCTCCAATTACATAAGAGGAGGGGACCTCCACTGAATGGGAAAACTGATTCTGAATCCAGTGCATTGTAACTGTATGACTTCTCTTTTCTTACTTTGGGTCTCTTTGCCTGTTTGTGATTTGATATATTTTCCTTTGGGAAGTTCACCTTAACTTCACGGTGTTATAATAGTTGAACATTATGAGGCTCTCCCTAAGCTTTGGGTTTATCTATTTCCTTATGACCTTCTAGAGATGAGAACCAATTTCTCCTGCTCATGCAGAATATAGGGAGCACATTTAACTTATCGAATTGTTGGATCTGTGGTGGATCCCAACAATTGAACCAATGGCCATGGGTACCTGTCCCCCTAAGCCCAGCCTGGATCCTTAGCAACAGATCCCAAATTCATCATGGGACCGGTTTCTGGAATTTAGAAGAGAAACATCAGTGGTCATTGACAGAAGATAGGAAAGGGAAATACTGCTTAAATCAGACAGGACAAGGTTTGAAGCTGGGAAATAGTGTATGTGAGTGGACCTATTCGAGAACAGACCTGAGGCCAAAGACAATTGACTGTACAAAAATGTCTAAATATTGGCGGGATACGGGGAGGAATCCTCAATTGAAGTGTGGGAAGGACTAGAAAGACTGTACCTTGGATGTTCTCCCAGAAATAGGAGAGCAGGGATATTGCTATCAACAAGTCACTACTGCTGAGTGTAGTGAAGTAGAATGGGATGTATTGAGATGTATAAAAGAGAGTAAGAGGAAAGGGAACATATACATTGGGTACAGTTACCAATGGGGTTGGTATAATGTCACCCCAGGGACACCCGGGCAACATGGGACTCTGTTTTCCACATTTTGGAGTACCTCTAATCTAACAGGCCAGTGGCCAGTTGCCAATTGTAGTTGGAGAAAAGAGCAAGGTTTATGAAAATGCCAGTATGACCCCTTTGTGGGGGAAGCCCCCTAGGGACGAGAGACCAACAATATTACCCTTTTACAAGGAATAGCTCAGACATATTTCCAAGGGAACAACCTGCTCTAAAGGGTCATTATTGGATCTGTGGTTTAACTGCCTATACTCATCTGCCTCTTAATTGGACAGGGAATTGTTATATTGGACTAATAAGGCCAAAAGTTTTCTTTCTTCCCGAACAGGCAAACCAATATTTAGGGATTCAGTTGTATAATGATTTGGGAAGGGAGAAACGGAGTTTAGATACCTCCATCACTTGGACTGGAGATGCAAATGGTTGGGGTGAGGCCTGGCCTCCAGAAAGAATAGTCAAAGAGTATGGGCCAGCGACCTGGGCTCAAGATGGAAGTTGGGGATATAGAACTCCAATATACATGTTGAACAGGATAATTAGGCTTCAGGCAGTTGTAGAGGTTATCACCAATCAGACAGCTGAGGCACTACATCTTTTGGCTGATGAAGCTTCTCAAACCAGAGAGGCTATTTTACAACATAGACTTGTGCTGGATTACTTGTTGGCTGAGGAAGGGAGAGTTTGTGCTAGACTAAATTTATCCACATGTTGTATAAAGATTGATAACAATGGTAATCTAGTGAAGGAAATCACTAAGAACATTAGGAAGCTTGCTCATGTTCCTGTACAGACATGGACCTCACCATTCAGTACTTCTTGGTGGTCCTGGTTTGGGGAAAGCTGGTGGAAGCAGCTCCTTTGGTTTGGCCTTATAGCCCTTAGTGGTGTTATATTATTCCCTATCTACATCCCTTGTTTGATCAGATTAATAACCAGAATTGTCCGAAATTCATCATCTGGAATGATCAGGTTGGAAGAGAAAGCTGAAGGGTCTGTTGAATAGATGCTGTTAAAAGGGTAAGGGTGGAGCCGGTGGCCCAAGGCCAACAGGAATCAGAAGGAAGTGAGGAATTAATAGGGAATGTGAAATTATGTTACAAAAAAATTTGAAGAGATCTCAGTGTACAAAATAAGAGGAGGGACTGAATGAGATGAGGTGAGATCTTTCAAGACAGTTGTGAAAATCGAGTAAGGCTTCATCTACTTCAGAGTTCGAGTAGGCCTGAAGGACTCTGAAGGGCATTGCCTTGCCCTCCTATGACATCTCCCTATTTCATCCAAATATGGGCAACTATGTACTTTTTGGTCAAGTTCAATTTCATGGGTAGATCTCGCGTTTAGAATGTAAGACTCTCAGCCAATGAGGATGAGGGTCAGTGGTGGGAGGGGGCGTTTTGCGTTAGGGATTAAAGGTGCTGTCCTGCCCACAGGAGGCGCTTCCTCTCTTCGATAGTCTACTCGAAGAGTGGGACGCCCTTCTCGCGAGAATGTACAATAAACTTTGCTTTTCTCTAGAGCTCTCTCCAGCTTTTTTTATTAAATGGTGACCCTTCACCATTTCCGTACCACACAAGTATATTTTGTACTTTATACAGATTCTTAATCAATATATTTTACTTTTTGTTAAGCACTGAATGTTGCCTGAATTGAAATGGATTATTTATATTCTTCTCAAGGACTAACAGAAATGTTGGGAAACTTAGGGGAAAATTCCCCTGAGATTCTTTAGAGTTTGAAATTTTTAAAAATTGAAGACTTTATTTTTGATTCATGAATTTGGAAAAACCTCATAAATTAGCTTCCCAAATTCAGTGAGAGAAAGTAAAGACATTGGCCCTTGCAATAATGATAGACAATAGTGGTCAATGAGTAGCAAAGTGTGCCCTAGAGGCAGTAATG
Source organism: Sminthopsis crassicaudata (assembly GCF_048593235.1). NCBI lineage: Eukaryota > Metazoa > Chordata > Mammalia > Dasyuromorphia > Dasyuridae > Sminthopsis > Sminthopsis crassicaudata. Next base: position 191,426,398 of record NC_133621.1, read on the forward strand.
GCCGCTAACCTAGGCCAAGGCACCTTCAGGCCCACTGCAGCCTACTTACTGATGTATAGATGATTGGCCCTTTCATGTTGTTACCAAGGGGAGGGCTTGGAGGCTCTTGTTAGGAGCTGGCTTGTTTTCTGGAGATAAAGAGGAGGTAAAAGTGCTTGCTGAGCCCTCACAGAAGAAGAGGGCAGTCCCTGAGAGACCTCCAATGGGGCACAGATTTGGTATTTTTCTCTTCCATAAGGCTCCCAAGAGCAGGGAGTATCTGGCTTGTGGATAAAGGAACACTAAGTGATTGGTGGTATAGCTTTCCTTGACCTCCTCAACAGCTAATGCCTTTCCTATCGAACAACATTTTACTTAGCTACTCATATAATTTGTATTTATTATCTTTGTGGTTATTCTCTCTCTCTCTCTCTCTCTCTCTCTCTCTCTCTCTCTCTCTCTCTCTCTCTCTCTCTCTCTCTCTCTCGCTCTCTCTCTCGTTCCCGCTCTCGCTCTCTCTCTCTCTCTCGTTCTCACTCTCGTTCTCTCAGAAAGAGAGAGACAGAGACAGAGAAAGAGAGATTATTTTATTATTTGTACTTGTATTTTCAGTGGCTAGGACAGTAAATGGAACATAGCAGGCTTGGTGGTTTATTAATTAGAGCAACCTTCTGTGTGATTATCAAGTGGACAAAGAGAAGAATTTCAGATGGAGAATCAAAAATGGGAGCTTAATATATACATACATGTAAACATATATGTACATATAGATATGCACATGCATACATATATATATTGTTGGAAGAGTATGTAATTCATATGCAAAGTGGTTTATGAGTACTATTTCTCTAATTTTTCTGAAAGGAAGTACCACCCCGGGGGGAGCCATGGGCCACATTCTCCAAAAGGGGTCTAGATGTACTACTAATGCCTCTTGAATGCTTTGGCCTTTGTTAGGATCATTTGACTTGGAAAAAGTTTGCAACTTATTTCCTTCTCAGCAGTCCAGAGTTAGGGAGGGTCCAATATGTCCTCTACACAAGGTCATTAGAATTCCTCAAAAATTCATCAACAGTGGAACCCATTTGGAGCATTTGTGTGTGAAGGAGGGAGGAGAAGAGAAGTAAGTGTTTAATAACTAGATTTCTCTCTTTCTCACTCTCTGTCTCTTTAAAGTACACAGGATAAAAATATCTATATCTATATAAATATATAGATATAGATATAGATATGTATATTACACAAGACATACCATTAAACTTAATCTGCATTTACTTTTTCTAATCCACTTTCTTAAATCTAGCTAGCTGACAAAACAATAAATCACTGCTCGATTTTTAATACTTTATTATTTCTGAGGTAGAAATGGTCACAATGAAAATATAACAGACAGCTCTTTGGAGAGAAGAGATGGGAACTAAAATATTCTTTAGTCATGAACTGGCTTTCTAGGCTGAGAGGGTAATTTCTGGGTTAGTTTATAGGCTCCCTGAGTATAAAACAGTTACAATCCAAATGATTAGTGCTTTGGAGCTATCTTGTACTTCACGAAAGGTGCAGAAAATGAAGTGAGGGAGAACTGAGGACTTAAGGAGTGGAAATAGTTAAAGAGCAAAATACAACAATCTTCAGGGACACCAACTTCTTAGCTCTAGCCAAAAACCAAAGCAAAACAGTAAAAGTTTTGGCGATTTCTATTTTATATCACAAATGCTATTTTATTTTATTATTTATCAAGTGGCAGTATATCACTCCCTCTGGGCTTACTCTCTCTCAACTCACATTAGCACTAGCAGACTAGTTCCCCAAAAGATGATACTAGAATTCTCTGGGTTCTAAAGGGTAATTGTGATTCTCCTAATAATACAGCTATAAACCCCCATTGGTGTGCTTCCTCTTAATGATTAGCCAGAAGATTCAGCATTTTAACAAAGCATAGAAACTCATGACATACTCTCCACAAAATATACACAGTCTGGGAGAGAGGAATGAACTTGAGCTTAAAGTGCAATGGTAGTGGGAACATGCACAGCCAAGATAACTTGAAATTCTGGGACTCTTTCTTGTTCAGAAGGGTCCTCACAGAAGGGCCTTCACAGAGCATGGTGTCTTTGCTCACTAAGCCAGTTTACACCTGAGGTGAGTAAATTGCTCAAGTGAAGAGCTGGCTCCTTCCTGGGTTTGATCGCTGCTGGAGCATAGTCTTCATTCATAGAGCACAATATCTCTGTTGGATACATCAATCAGCTGAACTCCCTGGGCTCAATATTTGAGGGACAGATATGTTCTCTATCATCTTTAGAATCTGACTTGACTGCTCTTTGCATTTGGAATTATTTCTGTGTTTCTTTAAGCAAGAGTAACAACTCTTAATCCCTTAGAACCTGAGCAGTGAAGGAAATTTTTCCTTCCTTCCTTCCTTCCTTCCTTCCTTCCTTCCTTCCTTCCTTCCTTCCTTCCTTCCTTCCTTCCTTCCTTCCTTCCTTCCTTCCTTCCTTCCTTCCTTCCTTCCTTCCTTCCTTCCTTCCTTCCTTCCTTCCTTCCTTCCTTCCTTCCTTCCTTCCTTCCTTCCTTCCTTCCTTCCTTCCTTCCTTCCTTCCTTCCTTCCTTCCTTCCTTCCTTCCTTCCTTCCTTCCTTCCTTCCTTCCTTCCTTCCTTCCTTCCTTCCTTCCTTCCTTCCTTCCTTCCTTCCTTCCTTCCTTCCTTCCTTCCTTCCTTCCTTCCTTCCTTCCTTCCTTCCTTCCTTCCTTCCTTCCTTCCTTCCTTCCTTCCTTCCTTCCTTCCTTCCTTCCTTCCTTCCTTCCTTCCTTCCTTCCTTCCTTCCTTCCTTCCTTCCTTCCTTCCTTCCTTCCTTCCTTCCTTCCTTCCTTCCTTCCTTCCTTCCTTCCTTCCTTCCTTCCTTCCTTCCTTCCTTCCTTCCTTCCTTCCTTCCTTCCTTCCTTCCTTCCTTCCTTCCTTCCTTCCTTCCTTCCTTCCTTCCTTCCTTCCTTCCTTCCTTCCTTCCTTCCCTCCCTTTCTCCTTTTCTCCCTTCCTATGATTAGGTTAGTTAGTTATTAGGTAGATAAATCAAAGGAAACAAAGTATTAAAGTGGTCTATGCCCTAAATATAATCCATTGTCCTGCTGGCCTCTTCACTTGCAATTGAGCTATTAAGAGTTTTCTAAGGTGTAGAATGTTGCATTTGCATTTGAAAAGCCTTTCCTTTACATTTCAATGTCTCTGCCCCCCCCCCCAAAATAGTCACCTTACAGAAGTCTAAATAGGGCACACCTTTGCAAACTGTTTCCCAAAATAATCATTAAGGAAAAACTTATCTATATAAAGGTTACTTCTTGAAGGACATCACTTTTTTTGGATATATATACATTATGATGTGTTTTTTGAAAAAAATATTAGTGGTCTGTGCCTTTATGGATCATGTCTATAATACAGTTCTTGGCCTGGAAGAGCTTGTCGCTTAAAATTGTTAAGCAGTGAATTGTTCACATTAATATACAAAACTGGACTGTGACCAGAAATCAGGTGTGCAAGACAAGGATATAGCAGTGACTCATATGATTTTTAAAAAAATACATATGCTTTTGGGCCTTGGATTGTGGGGTTTGTCCAGACTCTGGGGCATAATTAGAATGACTCCTCCTAGGTTAAGATCTTATTTTTTCCATAAGATCTGTGTGACTATGGGCAAGCTCCAGATAATTTTCTAACAGAGTTACACATGAATTACTGATATGTAGTGGTAGGACCAGTGTCATAAGATGTCTCAAAAGAATTTATAGGCTTACACCATCAAGAGGCAAAGATTTTTATTATATGCCATTGACTGGTGGCAAAGTTCCAAAAGAGAATTTAGTGATTAATAATGGGAAAGATTCAGGCTAAGTTCTCTAGCAGAACTGACAATTAATGGAAAGATAGCCATAAGGCAGGCTGAATTCCTAGTGAACTAGCCATTGAGACACCTAGTAAGCAAGCTAATTTCCTAAAATGAGTTAATAATTGATAAGGGTGTTGGGGCTCAGAAAGGACCCCAAAAGGTTGGGGGTCACAGACCTATGTCACAAGATATCTCAAAAGAATTTTCAGGCTTAAACCCATCTCTAAATCAAGGGGCAAAGTTTATTGTAATTGTAACACTAATTGAAGCAGGCTAAACTCCAAAAGAATTTTGCAAAGAACTAGGACCAAGGAGACAAATTTATCCAGTTGTTCATATCATTGACATGCTAATTTTATGACCTAAAGGTGGAATTGAGGAGTGGTCTCCGGAGTAGAACTGACCAGCAGATCTAGGACTATCCTAAAGCCAGAAGACTTCAGAATCATTGATAAACAGATTGTTAGAACAATAGCACTCTAAAGTCAGAGGGGCTCAGAATCCCCTAATATATCTTCCCTAAAGTCTAAGGGAAGAATTATGATTATATTCCTAGACCAGAAGACTTTTACAATCATTGACAGATTGTGAGAACAACAGCATTCTAAAGTCAGAGGGGACCTCAGAAATCACTGATTCTAAAGCCAGAAGACTTTAGAATCATTGACAGAGTGTTAGAACAGAAACACTTTAAGTTCAGGAGACCTTAAAATTATTGCTGTATTTTCCTTAGAAGTTATACCCTATCAAGGGGAAAGACAGGGGTGAGCTAAGTTCCTTAATGGAACTTAATTAACAAGGCATAGATAGGTAAAGTTCCTAGAGAACTTGCTGCCAGAGGTGGGCAGTTCCTAATGAACTTATTATTGTGATAACTAGAAGTTAGCAAAGAAGTGGGGTACCATAGGTTCTTTTATAGGAGAAAAATAACCTTAGGGGTTGGCATCTGTACACTTCTGACTGGATATAGTGAATGTGAGGTTATGATAATTTTGTCAATACAAGGAATTCAAAAAGGGTCAAAGAAATGCAAGATGCACAAAGTTAGAAAGTCTACTCTAAATGTTCATGGGGATTATGTGTCCAACCTGTGGCAGAGCATTCTGAACTCATCTTGCTCTGAGCAGCCATAGTTGGACTCACTGTAACTCAACTCTACTAACATATATGTCATTTTTCTCCTCTTGCAACCAACCAACTGAAAAAAAAAAAAAAAAAAGCCCATTTAAGGACAAAAGTCCACTTTAAGGACAAGATAATCAATCCCCTTCCCTATTTGCTGAGGCGGGGTGGGGAATAGTTGTGAGAATTCAACTCATTTAAATTCAACAAAAGCCTTCTCCAGTCACTGTCCCTCCCTATGGCCCATTTAGCTAGCTAGAATTTGGGGTATTTTTGCTAGGGTCTCACTCCAATTACTAATGATGGTTAACTATTAACTACAAACAATAGTTCTGTTTAACTACTAACGGTCTGATTAGCTTTCTATGAAAGAATACTTACTTCAGAAGGTATAATCACAAATATGTAAAGTTATTTCTCTAACACATGGGAGGTCTTCCAATTCTTCCACCATTATCACTTTAGATTCTGAACTTAGTTCAATTCCTGTAGAGAGTGTTGCAGTTTCAAGTCCAAATCTCTGTGGGACTTGAGTCTCAGGCACTCTGGCTGAGGGACTGGCTGGTTGCAACCTGATGCCCACATTTCTGGCTCAAAAGGATCCTCATAAGCACCTGGAATGGAGAAGGACAACTGAAACAGAACAGAAACAGAGACACTCCCAGCCCATTTCTTAGAGTCTGGGGACAAGAGACACAAGGGTTGGAAATTCTTTCCCACTTTGGTTCAGTTCATGGAGCTTATACTGAGGGTGACCTGTGAGCAAGAAGGAACTTGCAGGACATAAAAAAAAAAAAAAGATTTGATTTTACTAGTTTTGGAGATGCAGCCTTTTCCTGTTATACAACTAATCAAAGAAAGCTAAACTCATGGACAAGGGAGTCAAGGGAACAGGGAAGCACAGTAGCTCCATATTAGGTGATCTGAGAATGACCACACCATATATGGAGAGAGAGAGAGAGAGAGAGATACAAATTACATATAGAATATATAATGATTTTAGATATATATACTATAGTATATTAATATATAGTGTTTATCATATATACTATATTATTCTATATATAATATAGAATTATCCATTCGTATATGCATGCATACATACATAACATTCAATGGATGTGTTGAGAATGACATAATTCCGTGACACTGGGGAGTGGGCCAGGATAGTCCAGCTTGTTGATAATTATGGAATCTGCTAGTGGAGTTGACAAGAGACTCTTAGGTAACTGGTGCTGCTCTTGGCTTTTGCCAGTTGCTGCAACAAGCAAAGACTGGTAGTGCCATAGATGATGGTGGTCAATTTAATTCAATTCAACAAAACATTTATTGATTTTCTGCCAGGAATTGAGTTATTCTGCTTCCTGTCCTCCTTTACTTAATAACAAGAGAGAATAAATATAATAGGAACAAAAATAATCTTGCCATGTTGCTGCAATCCTTGCCTTGATCACCATCAAGAGAAAAAAGAGAAATCAAGATGTTAGATTAATATTGGTCTTTTGTGTTCTCACTCAGTGTAAGAACCAGGCAAAAAAGTTTTACCGCACAGCAAGCAGATAGGAAATAGCTGCATAATATAATGATTTCGATCAGAGGCAGAGTCTCTCTCTTCTACATCATCCTATACTTCCAGAAGCAGGTTAACTAGACCGGGCCCCAAGTAACTAATTTTCTCTTACAAACTCCAAGATTTTAAATCCATATGCCTTCTATGGTTTTGTTCTCCCTTGATTTCCAGTCTCACTGCTTACATTTAAGTAAGTAGAAGTACTAGGTGACAGAGTGGATAGTATGCTGGACCAGCAGTCAAGAAGAGCTGAGTTCAAGTCCTATTTTGTGTGATCCTGGGCAAGGACTGATACCTCAATATCCTCACTTGTAAAATGGGGATAATAATAGCATCTATACTTGAGAAGATCAAATGTGTTAATATTTGTCCTTAACACAGTGTCTGGCACATAATAAGTGCTGTGAAATGCTATCTATTTATTATCATCATATTGACTGATCATCTAGATTTTAATATATTATTAAATGACAAAGAGTCGTAGTGTATTTTGACACATTACTGAGAAAACACTTAAAATTATATGATTTTAAGAAATTTTAAAGATCGTCTCCATCTTAGAATACATATTCCTTGAAGGTAGGGACTGCTTAAATTTCATCTTTGAATCATGAGCACTTAGAATAGTACCTGGTACATAATAGATGCCTGATGAATTTTTATTGATTGATTTTATCTTATTTATTAACTTTATGTTAGGGGAAACATGAAACAATGAGAGCTTTCCAAAAGTATAATAGATTTTCTTAGAAAGTATTGGGTTTCATTTCAATGAAGAGAATATTGTAGAGAACAGTGCTGTTCATAGAAATTAGACTGGATAGCCAAATCCATGATTCTGTAAGAGAAAGGGAAATTTTTTTGTACATCCCCTCTTTTAAGACTTAGAAGAAAATTCCTTTTTATTATTACTAACATGACAAACGCCAGCAAATACAAACATTTCCTTATATAAATAGGAACAGAAAAAGAGTGTTACATATGAAACTGTGAATCTTAGGGGGGGGAGGGTGAGACATGTCCTGAGGTAACTAGGTGATTTTCCTAACTCCTGTATTCACTGGTGGGTCTAATACTCAAAGGGTAGATAATAAATTTCCTATCAGAGTCTAGAAGTAATCCTGAGCACTTGGGAGTTGTTTTTTCACGAGCCCCCACTGTTGTGCTTCCTGCCAAAGCCACCAGTTATTATTGAATAGTTAACCAGATTCACTTAAACTTCAGAAAGGAATAGTTACTGTGATGGTCTATTTGGCACAAAATATCCCTTTAAAAGTCTTCAACAAATTCTCTTATTAGTACAGACTTCAAGGGAAAATGGGCTTAAGTTTAGAGAGATCCTATGTGGGGAAAGGGTAACTCACAAATCCTGGAAGTCCTTTTGCTCTTGCATGGTGCCTTTTTTTTTTCATCTAGGATCTTTGTCGAACTTTGAATCTGCTTCTAGTCTATCCTTGGCTCCCAATGCAGACAATGATGTCAGCTGCTCTGAGACATTGGGAGGATGCCAAAGGGAAGATAAGAAGTCTAAAATCTTCCAGATCTGCAAAGTTCACAAGATTCTCTATTCAAGAGGGAGGAAGAAAGGAAATTAACTGCAAGGTTCTACTTCATCCCTACTTCTTAACTTCCCCAAATTAATTAATTTTCAGAGATTTAGCTGGAACATCCCCTCTTTTCCATCAAATCAAAACCTCTGGTTCCAAGTAGCACCATGATTTTATCAAGGAGATGGAGATTGTGATGTGACCAAGTTTTTCCCTGGTTTCCTTTAAGTTCCCACTTCTATAGATGCCTTCCCTAAACCCTCTTAATTTTAAGGCTTTGCCTCTTTTAATTATTTCTTATTCTATATATAGCTTGCTCTTTTTTGTTTGCATTGTTGTCTCCCCCGTGAGAATGTAGATTAGATTTTGTAGCCTTTTTTTGTAGCCCTAGTGCTTAGCACTTATGGGTATGCAACCCAGGTAGGAGCTTTTCTGGGCATCCCTCAATACCATCTTGGGATGCAAGTATGTCCTTTGTGTCACAATCAGCCCAGTCCTTGTGCTAATAGATCTTTGAGTGGAACTTCTTGCCACGTCCTCCCTGCAAAGGTCACCCAACTCCCCTGGTGTTGGAAGAGAGAATACTGAACCAAGGTAGCGGCCCTCATCCAATTAGTACTTACTAAATATTCCTAACAGTCCTAATCTCAGTAATTCAGAGTCACCCTCTCCTTAATCACCTCCTACTCCTATATTTTTCTGTTTCTAGCTTAATAGAATAGCTTTCTTAATAGAAGCTTTCTAGCTTCTATTCCCCAGCCTATTTTCTTTTCTGGGATCCTATGCCATTGTGACCTCTAGAACTTCCCATCTGATAATTAACAAACTTTCCTTCCACTTCCTCTCATCTTTTTCTGCTTGTTGTTTCCTTTGCTCCTAGAAACCTGGCTCTCTCTGCAAGACACTTTATTCCTGGCGACTATCTCCAGTGCTAGTTGCTCTTTCTAATTTGTCCTCTAAAACACTGCAGGAGAAGGAAGAGTTGGAATATTCCTTGCTACGCAGACCTCCCCTCTGCCACTATTACTTAGCCAACTTCTCCCTTTTTGGAGGCATCCTCTATCCATCTTTGATCATCAGGGTATCTGCACTAGCCAAGCTATGAGGCCTTTTTATTTGGGATTTTGAGGGAATCTGGGGTATAAATGACCCTCTGGATTTGTCTTTCTGTAAAGCTACACTGGGTTCTAACATAATTGTGAAACAAGGATTATTAACCTTTTGTGTATCATGAATCCTTTTGGCAGTCTAGTGAAACTTATAGATCCCTTTTCAGAATGTTTTGGAATACATAAAATAAAACTCATAAGATTGTCAGGAAGATCAATTATATTGAAATACAATGATCAAAATACCAAAGAAAACAAGATCAGAGACCCCAGATTAAAAAGCTGTGGAGAAGATTCTCCCCTGGTGCCCTCATCCACTCAATAATTTTTTTTCTTTTTTTTCTTTTTTTTTGTTGAAAGATATTTATTTCAGAAGCAGTTTAATTGGATTACCCTTAAAAAAAAAAAAGGTAATGGGGCAGCTTAGGTGTAGCAGTGGAGAAAATGTCAGACCTGGAAGACTCCTCTTCCTATGTCCAAATCTAGACACTTACTAGCTGTGTGATCCCGCGCTGAGTCCCATTTGCCTCAGTTTACTCATCTGTAACAATGAGCTGGAGAAGGAGATGGCAAATTACACCAGTATCTTTGCCCCAAGAGAGGTCACAAGGAATCTGACACAACTGAAAAAACAATTAAACATCAAAACAAAAAAAGGTTATACAATAGATTGAACATTCCATTCTATTCCAGGTTCAGTTCCACAGGCAGCAAAAGCCCCATTCAATCTAGCATCTGGTTTTTGGCAGCCACGGCTTTTCCAGGCAGGTCTCAGTCCCAGGAGGTCTGGACTGTGGCACTCTGGGAATTCAGCATCTGGTCATAAGCATTCCAAATCCCAGTAAAACAAAAACTGGACACAAACCATTAACTCGGCTCATTGTTCTCACCAAGTTCTGAGGACAGTGGTAGTTTTCAGTGATTCTCATGGTTGATACTGAGTGTACAGCAGGGTCCAGATACTAAGGCTTCAGGATCACTGAGTGCTGCTTGCTCATTAGCTCTCAGAGACCATGCTCTTCCCTGGGAGTGGTTTCTGCTGCTGAGCAATTGGAAATCAGCTTTTTTTTTGGTTGGGGTTAGGGGTTAATTTCCCTGCTGCCATAATGCCTCTATATAATCTACCTTTTCTTCTTGACTATTATGAGTTGTAGGTGTCAAACTTTCTTCTTTTTGTTCACATTTTCTATAACAGTGAACAACATGTTCCTGACAGGAAAATTGATTCCAACAATGTACACTAATAATACCAATAATATCTCCTCCCATTCTTTGCTAGATCCCCAAATAATATCATTTTTCTTCATAAGATGGAAAACAGTTCACCCATCCATTTTTAGTATGGCTACTTCAGTCTGGGATTGCCATATTAATAGTTTGCATATTACAAAATGTGCAAATTTATGTTCAAGTCCTTTAAATCTGTCTTGTGTCATTGCTTCTGGAAAGAAAGTTTGATGAAAAGATGTGAATAAATTTCATAATAATGTAATGTAGCATGGCTACCTTTATATGGTTTAAAATTAATGACGATCTGTCAAAGAGATTTTGTTTATATGGGTTATATCTCTTGGTATTTTTAAAGTAGATGTCTTGGTGCTATTTTGTAAACAGTTTTGATCTCTCAGATCACCCCCCCCCCGAAAGAGTCTTGAAGACTCTTCAGGGCTCTTGGAATACACTTTGAGAACACTGTTAGTGTTTAACTCTAGGAAAATAAGTTTGGAGGAGGGGTAGGTGAAGTATCATAGCAGGTTTTGGAGGTTGGCTGTTCCTTTTAGTGTAACAGGATGGCGTGATTAGATGCTGATTAAGTACTAACTCAGAGTTACAGTGCTGATGGAACAATATACCACTGAATAATATTAGTATTTTGGTTCCTGTGATGATGAAGCTGCAAATGTCTGATTAAATAAATTCTGAGACAGGTAGTCTTTGCATGAGAAAAAAGAGTACTTGGAAGGGCATGGGTAGACTCAGAGCCAGAGTGTGCCCATATGCCAGATTACTGAAGGTAGACAGATCCCCACGAGGAATTACCAAAGTATTTTAAGCAATTTCAGCATCATTGGAATATGTGGAGTAATTCTCTGAGAGTGATTTCTTTGGGGGGGATCAGCACTCACTTAAAGGTCCAACTTTGATTCAGTAAAAAGTAAGAAGAAAATGGCAAAATCTTTGCCAAAAAGAAAAACCCCAAACGGTTTTGTATATATTTATTCATATAATTAGTCCTTAAATTTTAACCAGATCCATTGGTGCAATCTAGGTACATCACAATATAATAAACCAGGAGATCTTGGGTTCAAAGACAGGCTTTGGAACTAATTTGCTGTGTCATTTTTGGATATGTCATGTGACCACTTCCTTTATCTGTCAAATGAAAAGATTTGGATTCCATCTTATGGTCCCATCCAACCTTTCATAATGATCTTTCATATACTTAAATATTTAAGAGTCAAATACTTCAATGTTCGTTGAATTGAATTGTATTGAGCCAGGAAAAGCCCAGAAGTGTCCTTAAAAAAGTGTTGCCTTGGGACAGCTAGGTGATGTAGTGGATAGAGCACCAGCCCTGAAGTCAGGAGGACCTGAGTTCAAATCTGCTCTCAGACACTTAATACTGTCTGACCCTGGGCAAGTCACTTAACCCCAATTGCCTCAGAAAAAAAAAAGTATTGCCTTGAACTAAACACAATACTCCAGATGTGATCTGACCACAGCTGAGTACATCCCTAGTCTTAGTTGCTATGACCCTCTTTATGCAACTTAAGATTGTATTAGCTTTCTTGGCTGTGATATCATACTGTTCATTCATTGAAATTGCAATCCATTATGCTCCTCAGATCTTTTCCAAATGGACTATTATAATCTAGTCAGACCTCTCCTCTCTTGTGCCTATGAAAATGATCTTTTGAAGTCAGATTGCATTTATCCCAATCAGATTTTATTTTAATAGATTTAGCTTAATGTCCTAATATAAAATTCTTTAAGAATATTGACACTATCATTGAGTGTCTTTTGAAAATCTGATAAATATGCCATCTATGCCTTGATCTATGCCAAGATTGATAAAAAGAATTAAAGTGAGACAGCTTCAAAGTACCCAGAGCACTCCACTAGAGACTTCCATATTTACTTATTTAGATATTTTGAGATAACTTGCCTTATCAATGATGGTGGTGGTGGAGGTAATATTCCTTTTTTTCTATTTTTAATCATTTTATCACATGTAAAAAGGGAGGGATAGAAAATTTGACATTGTGATGAAATTATAACTTGATCTATATTCACTTTTTTTTTTACCATAGCTTTGTATTTTTCAAAATACATGCAAAGATAGTTTTCAACATTCACCTTTTCAAAACCTTGTGTTCCATGTTTTTCTTCTTCCCTCCTCTTCTCCCCTTCTCCCCTCTTTCCTAGACAGTAAGTATCCAATATAGGTTAAACATATGCAGTTCTTCTAAACATATTTCCACATTTATCGTGCTGCACAAGAAAAATCAGATCAAAGAGAGAAAAAATGAGAGAAAAAAAGCAAGCAAGCAAAAAACAACAAAGATGAAAATACTACATTGTGTTCCACATATAGTCGCCATAGTCCTCTCTCTGGATGCAGATGGCTTTTTCCATCACAAGTCTATTGGAATTGACCTAAATCTTGTTGAAAAGAGCCAAATCCAAGGGACATTCCTTTTAAAGGTATAGATAACAACTCATCTCCATCGTCTCCTTTTTTTGTGATTCTTACCCTCCTGTGGATCCTCCACAGGATATCCACCCAGTGTTGTATGAAACTTTCTTTAGATCTCTTAACATTGCAATGTATTGGTTGTCTTTTGATCCCTTCATTTTCATTACATACCTGATCTTCCTTTTCAGCTTATTAATATCTCTTGTGATTTATTTTCTTCTTTATATTCTTTTCTTGAACAATCCTTTACTGTTAATCTGTTACAGCTTACTCCTGTTCACCATATGCCTCTTTATTGGTTTTCCAGTGGGGCCCTACTTTAATTCCTGGAAATTTTTGATATTCCTTGACCTATAGTCTTGTGGAATTCTCCTGGAGATTATTAATATTTAAAAATGGATCTTAGTTTTAGAAAAAAATTCAGGGTCACTATATGGATTATAACAGTTTCCAAAAGCAACACAAACCAGTCTCCTATTCAAATTTAGACCTAATTTGTTGATTTTGTAGTATCTATTTAAAATATATGCAGTTATAGATCAGCTCAAGAGGCTCTCTATGCAGCTACTTGTGATAGTTGAGAAAATAGTCATTCTTCATAATTTGGATTTTACTGAGGAGATATGCTGAACTCTCTTTTGAATGATTGCACATCTCATTTAGGAGATTTCACAAAGTCCTGTGGATGGATGCAATTAGTAGGATGTCATCTACAAACGGGAGCAGATGCTCCTCACCATCCATAGGGACTCCTATTTGGATACTGTGCTGGCCCTAGTCCAAGACAGTGGCAAACACCTTTGATGAGCATATGTCTCCTTGTTTTATGCCTTACTTGATATTAATAACTAGACAATCAGTGAACAAATTTATTTCTACTATTATAACTTTCAAAGAATCTTATAAGGTTTTTACAAATGCATGGAAAACACTTGGTTGGAAAAGAACCTTTGAAGTTACGATTCAAAAGACACTCAAATCAGGTTTTTTTTTTTAATAGTAACTGAACAGTAATTATGTTTTTAGTCATGTCCAGCTCTTCATGACCCAATGAAGCAAAGCATACTAGATCCTTCTATCTTCCATTTTCTCTCAAAGTCTGTCTAATTTCATATTTATTGCTTGTCCATTGCTTGCTCTCCATTTCATCCTCTCCTGTCCTTTTCCCCTTTGCTTTCAATCTTTCTCAACATCAAGATTTTTTTTTCTAATAAGTCCCATCTTCTAATTATGGTCAAAGCATTTATATATTAGTATTTGACCTTTAACAAATAGGAATGGCACATTTTAATATTCTCTGTCATTCTTCCAATTTTCTGATCTTGAAACTGTATTTTGTTGTAGAATATTATTTGTCAAAGTCTATCTCTTCCCTTCTGATATTTTTATCAAGAATGCCTTTGATAATATAAATTATTCTCAAAATTTTTATAGAGATTGGAAACTTGGTATGATAGCTATTGATATAATTTAATTGCTTTTTAAAAAATTAATAAAGCTTGTAATTTTTATTCCTATTCCCCCACTCAAAGCATTTGGAAATTTCCCCTCTTTCAGATATCCTATAAAATGACAGGATCATATATTTATGAATGGAAAAGTTCTTAGAGTTTATCAATTTCTACTTTTCTGTTTTACAAAAGGAAAAATAAGCAGAGTAAGTGACTTGCGTATATCTTATAGTTAATTATCTGGCATGGGGATTTGAACTATATCTTCTCTGGAACTGATATCTTCTCTATACTTAGTTTATAGTTTACTTTCTCAAATAATGAAACTGGTGATGTTAAAGTCCCAAAACAATGACTTTGCTGCAATTAATGGAGAACATTGTATATTATAGAAATGCCAGTAGGTCTTTCTTATTTTACCTGTTGTCTTCCTTCAAATGTCATCCTTAAATAGTCTTTGGGTAATTAGGCTTAATTTTCTCACTGTTTTCATACAATTCACTATCAACTTCCAAAAGATCTTATAAATGAATTTATATTCTAACTCAACAGTAACTCAACAGCAACGCCTTGTCTTTTATTTCCTTATTTGACCAAGAGATAAACTATTTGCTTGCCAAGGAACTTCCTAGGTTCTTATGGTCATCTTTCTATAGTAACTGGTTTATATGGTAAAAGTCCCTTAGGAGAGAGTGGTGGTCTGTATTGATTGCTATTCTTTTATCTACTTACCTTTAAAACAGTATATTGGTGGAGATCTATGTCTACTGGATAGGAATTCTCCAATGTTTATCTGAGTCTCTAAAAAGACATGAAACAGTGATTGAAACATTATCTTCTATGCAGCTCAATACTTGGCACACTGTAAGCACTATATACAGTTACTCCTTCCACATTGCTACTTTTCCCACTGAGATTTTGATATATTGTAGGTCAGCATTAGAAACTGAGTGAGGATTGGGGGGAAGTTTTGCAGAAGTCATAAATGACATGTAAAACCCGGCAGATAACACAAAACCTATGACCAAATATTTAATCCAGATTTTACAATAAGGTACTGTGAATACCCCATAAAAGAAAAAATATCAGACTTCCTTTCTGGTACAAAGTGGGGGGGGGGCAAAATTTTAACAAGGAATTTACAGATTTCAGAGTCATCATTCCCTTAACCCCTGTAATGTGGAAGGGATAACTATAAATGTTAATAATTGTTGTTGTTATACTGAAGGAAGGAAAAGAAAAAGTCTCATAAGAGAAACAAGATTTTCAGAGAAAGGACTGAAAGAGGAAAATAGATTGGGGGTGAGGAAAATGGAGTTACCTCCTCCCTACTCTTAGCAGGGCTTCCTTGTAGCTGTAGGTATCATTGCCACAGCTATTACCACAATCTTTACTTTTATCATTACAAGCAAACTGGCAGTGAAGCGGAACAGCTGTAGCTGTGAACCTATATGGAACAGAGCAAAAAGGTTGGTCATTCATCCACTGAAAATACAGTGGGTAAATCTGCAATCCTGAGAGAGAGAGAGAGGAGAGAGAGGAGAGAGAGAGAGAGGAGAGAGAGAGAGAGATGAGAGAGAGGGAGAGAGAGAGAGAGAGACAGAGAGAGAGAGAGACAGAGACAGAGAGAG